>NW_026901159.1:0-2983 GCF_033783945.1 Neopsephotus bourkii
TGTCGTGGTTTAACCCAACCAAACAGCTTGTTCACTTACTCCCAGTGAGTGGTGCCAGGCGTTAGTCCGCCCCCCCCCCTTCCCCAGGGGCTGCCGCCCCCTTTCCCCGCTCCCAGAGGGGTGGGGAGGAGAATCGAAGGAATGCAACTCCCACGGGCTGAGATAAGAACAGTCTAGCAACTAGTGTACAATACGAATCACCACTGCTACCACCAACGACAACAATGATAAGAGAAAACAGCAAAGGAAAGGAGTACAATACCACGCGCCGAACCACCAGTCCGACCCGGCCGACCCCCTCTCCTTCCGGGTCCCTCCCAGTTCCCCCCTCGGCATGACGTGCTGTGGTATGGAATACCTCTTTGGTCAGTTTGGGTCAGGTGTCCTGTCTCTGCTTCCTCCCGGCCTCCCCTCCTCCCTGGCAGAGCATGAGACTCACAAAGTCCTTGGCCAAACCAAAACATCATTTTTATCAGCTTTGTTCCCAGCCCGAAAGTCAAAACACAGCACTGCACCAGCTACCAAGAAGGAGAAAAAATGACTGCTGCTGCTAAACCCAGGACATTATCCACCCCTTATTCCATACCATTCACGTCATGCTCAGATCCTACATTTTCAATATACCATCACTCCGATCTCAGTGCACTTCTATCTTAGTGCAAAGACTAGTCCCTATAAAGCTGCTGATTCCATCTGGTCCATGATGTCAGGCGCCATCTCTTGTAACAGTCTTTCAGAACAGGAGAGGCTGCGTGCAGTATTGGGTCGTTGCCTGCTGATGCTGATCATTCCCTTACTGTAGAACTTGTCTGGTTCTGTCAAAGTTCGCTCTCTCTTGGGATGATGGTTGGGGGGAAGTCAGGGCTAGTCGCTGGTGGCCTGAAGACATCTGGTTGATGGGCTATTAAAGTATTACACAGCAGGCAACAACATACAATTAAGTTCATTGGCTGTTTTCCCCTAAAATTAAATCCCCTTGAGGTACACATCGGACTTCCCCATCATCCTGCATTACCCACCAAGTGTATCCAGGTCCCTGAGCAAAAGCAATCCCACGAGTGGGTCTGCCTTTACTTGAAGCAGGAATAACCCAGACTGTCTTCCCCAGCAAATTCTTCATATGCACCACAGGAACTTTGTCCCCCTCTACAATATGTAAAAGTTCCGATTGGGCTGGGCCAGCTCTGTTGGCAGATCCTCTAGTGTTGACCAACCAGGTGGCCTTTGGTAAGTGTGTATCCCAATGCTTGAAAGTTCCCCCACCCATTGCTCTCAGTGTAGTTTTTAACAGCCCATTGTACCTTTCGATTTTCCCAGAGGCTGGTGCATGGTAGGGGATGTGATATACCCACTCAATGCCATGCTCTTTGGCCCAAGTGTCTATAAGGTTATTCCGGAAATGAGTCCCGTTGTCTGACTCAATTCTCTCTGGGGTGCCGTGTCGCCACAAAATGTGTTTCTCAAGGCCCAGGATAGTGTTCCGGGCAGTGGCATGGGGCACAGCGTACATTTCCAGCCATCCGGTGGTTGCTTCCACCATAGTAAGCACATGGCGCTTATCTTGGCGGGTTGGTGGCAGTGTGATATAATCAATCTGCCAGGCCTCCCCATATTTATACTTCAGCCATCGTCCTCCATACCAAAGAGGTTTTAACCGTTTGGCTTGTTTAATGGCAGCACATGTTTCACACTCATGAATAACCTGGGCAATAGTGTCCATTGTTAAGTCCACCCCTCGATCACGGGCCCATCTATATGTTGCATCTCTGCCCTGATGGCCTGAAGTGTCATGGGCCCACCGGGCCAAAAATAATTCACTTTTATGTTGCCAATCTAAGTCCATCTGAGCCACTTCAATCTTAGCAGCTTTATCCACTTGTTGGTTGTTCTGGTGTTCCTCAGTGGCCCGACTCTTGGGTACATGGGCATCTACATGACGTACCTTCACCACCAGGTTTTGCACCCGGGCAGCAATATCTTTCCACAGTGCAGCAGCCCAGATAGGTTTACCTCTGCGTTGCCAGTTGCTCTGCTTCCATTGCTGCAACCACCCCCACAGGGCATTTGCCACCATCCATGAGTCAGTATAGAGATAAAGTACTGGCCACTTTTCTCGTTCAGCAATGTCCAGGGCCAGCTGGATGGCTTTCACCTCAGCAAACTGACTCGATTCACCCTCTCCTTCAGCAGTTTCTGCAACTTGTCGTCGAGGATTCCATACAGCTGCCTTCCATCTCCGATGTTTTCCCACAATACGGCAGGACCCATCAGTAAACAAGGCATACTGCTTTTCACTTTCTGACAGCTGATTATATGGTGGGGCCTCTTCAGCACGCATCACCTCCTCCTCTGGTGACATCCCAAAATCTTTGCCCGGCTAGCTCAGTCGGTAGAGCATGAGACTCTTAATCTCAGGGTCGTGGGTTCGTGCCCCACGTTGGGCGCCAAAAAGAACTGTCGTGGTTTAACCCACAGCCAGACAGCTTGTTACCCACTCCCCCCCCCTTCTTGCCCTCCCCCTACTCCTGGGGGAACGGAGAGGAGAATCAAAAAGAAATGCAACTCCCACGGGTTGAGATAAGAACAGTTTAGTAACTAAGGTACAATACGAATCACCACTGCTACCACCAACGACAACAATGATAAGAGAAAACAGCAAAGGAAAGGAGTACAATACCACGCGCCGAACCACCAGTCCGACCCGGCCGACCCCCTCCCCTTCCGGGTCCCTCCCAGTTCCCCCCTCGGCATGACGTGCTGTGGTATGGAATACCTCTTTGGTCAGTTTGGGTCAGGTGTCCTGTCTCTGCTTCCTCCCGGCCTCCCCTCCTCCCTGGCAGAGCATGAGACTCACAAAGTCCTTGGCCAAACCAAAACATCATTTTTATCAGCTTTGTTCCCAGCCCGAAAGTCAAAACACAGCACTGCACCAGCTACCAAGAAGGAGAAAAAATGACTGCTGCTGCTAAACCCAGGACATTGT